>NW_028113120.1:120000-130000 GCF_964234715.1 Podarcis melisellensis | reverse complement strand
TAACCCTAACCCTAACCCTAACCCTAAGCTTGGATTGTTCTTGCGGTGTTCATTCACCCTAACCCTACGCCTACCCCTAACCCTAACCCTAACCCGAACACTAACCCGAAACCGAAACCGAACCCTAACCCGAACCCTAACATAACAATAACACTAACACTAACACTAACACTAACACTAACACTAACACTAACACTAACCCTTATCTTGGATTGTTCTTGCGGTGTTCATTCATCCTAACCCTAACCCTAACCCTAAACCTAACCCTAAGCTTGGATTGTTCTTGCGGTGTTCATTAACCCTAACCCTAACCCTAACCCTAACATAACACTAACACTAACACTAACACTAACACTAACCCTTATCTTGGATTGTTCTTGCGGTGTTCATTCACCCTAACCCTAACCCTAACCCTAACCCTAACTCTAACAATAATCTTGGATTGTTCTTGCGGTGTTCATTCAGCATAACCCTAACCCTAACCCTAACCCTAACCCTAACCCTAATCTTGGATTGTTCTTGCGGTGTTCATTCAGCCTAACCCTAACCCTAACCCTAACCCTAACCCTAACCCTAGCCCTAGACCTAGACCTAGCCCTAGCCCTAGCCCTAGCCCTAGCCCTAACCCTAACCCTAACCCTAACCCTAACCCTAACACTAACACTAACACTAACCCTTATCTTGGATTGTTCTTGCGGTGTTCATTCATCCTAACGCTAACGCTAACCCTAACCCTAACCCTAACCCTAACCCTAACCCTAACCCTAATCCTAACCCTAATACTAACACTAACACTAACACTAACCCTTATCTTGGATTGTTCTTGCGGTGTTCATTCATCCTAACCCTAACCCTAACCCTAACCCTAAGCTTGGATTGTTCTTGCGGTGTTCATTCACCCTAACCCTAACCCTAACCCTAACCCTAACCCTAACCCTAACCCTATAACATAACACTAACACTAACACCAACCCTTATCTTGGATTGTTCTTGCGGTGTTCATTCACCCTAACCCGAACCCGAACCCGAACCCTAACCCTAACCCTAATCTTGGATTGTTCTTGCGGTGTTCATTTACCCTAACCCTAACCCTAACCCTAACCCTAACCCTTGCCCTTACCCTAACCCTTATCTTGGATTGTTCTTGCGGTGTTCATTCACCCTAACCCTAACCCTAACCCTAACCCTAACCCTAACCCTAACCCTAGCCCTAGCCCTAGCCCTAGCCCTAGCCCTAGCCCTAGCCCTAACCCTAACCCTAACACTAACCCTTATCTTGGATTGTTCTTGCGGTGTTCATTCATCCTAACGCTAACCCTAACCCTAACCCTAACCCTAACCCTAACCCTAACCCTAATCCTAATCTTGGATTGTTCTTGCGGTGTTCATTCACCCAAACCCTAACCCTAACCCTAGCCCTAGCCCTAGCCCTAACCCTAACCCTAACCCTAACCCTAACCCTAACCCTAACCCTAACCCTAACCCTAACCCTAACACTAAGACTAAGACTAAGACTAACCCTAACCCTTATCTTGGATTGTTCTTGCGGTGTTCATTCACCCTAACCCTAACCCTAACCCTAACCCTAACCCTAACCCTAACCCTAATCTTGGATTGTTCTTGCGGTGTTCATTCATCCTAACCCTAACCCTAACCCTAACCCTAAGCTTGGATTGTTCTTGCGGTGTTCATTCACTCTAACCCTAACCCTAACCCAAACCCTAACCCTAACCCTAACCCTAACCCTAACATAACACTAACACTAACACTAACCCTTATCTTGGATTGTTCTTGCGGTGTTCATTCACCCTAACGCTAACCCTAACCCTAACCCTAACCCTAACACTAATACTAACACTAACCCTTATCTTGGATTGTTCTTGCGGTGTTCATTCATCCTAACCCTAACCCTAACCCTAACCCTAACCCTAACCCTAACCCTAACCCTAACCCTAATCTTGGATTGTTCTTGCGGTGTTCATTCACCCTAACCCCAACCCTAACCCGAATCCTAACCCTAACCCTAATCTTGGATTGTTCTTGCGGTGTTCATTCACCCTAACCCTAACCCTAACACTAACCCTTATCTTGGATTTTTCTTGCGGTGTTCATTCACCCTAACCCTAACCCTAACCCTAACCCTAACCCTAACCCTAACCCTAACCCTAACACTAACCCTTATCTTGGATTCTTCTTGCGGTGTTCATTCATCCTAACCCTAACCCTAACCCTAACCCTAACCCTAACCCTAACCCTAACCCTAACCCTAAGCTTGGATTGTTCTTGCGGTGTTCATTCACCCTAACCCTACGCCTACCCCTAACCCTAACCCTAACCCGAACACTAACCCGAACCCGAAACCGAACCCTAACCCGAACCCTAACATAACACTAACACTAACACTAACACTAACACTAACACTAACACTAACACTATCCCTTATCTTGGATTGTTCTTGCGGTGTTCATTCACCCTAACCCTAACCCAAACACTAACCCTTATCTTGGATTGTTCTTGCGGTGTTTATTCACCCTAACCCTAACCCTAACCCTAACACTAACACTAACACTAACCCTTATCTTGGATTGTTCTTGCGGTGTTCATTCATCCTAACCCTAACCCTAACCCTAAACCTAACCCTAAGCTTGGATTGTTCTTGCGGTGTTCATTAACCCTAACCCTAACCCTAACCCTAACATAACACTAACACTAACACTAACACTAACCCTTATCTTGGATTGTTCTTGCGGTGTTCATTCACCCTAACCCTAACCCTAACCCTAACCCTAACTCTAACAATAATCTTGGATTGTTCTTGGGGTGTTCATTCACCATAACCCTAACCCTAACCCTAACCCTAACCCTAACCCTAACCCTAATCTTGGATTGTTCTTGCGGTGTTCATTCAGCCTAACCCTAACCCTAACCCTAACCCTAACCCTAGCCCTAGACCTAGACCTAGCCCTAGCCCTAGCCCTAGCCCTAGCCCTAGCCCTAACCCTAACCCTAACCCTAACCCTAACACTAACACTAACACTAACCCTTATCTTGGATTGTTCTTGCGGGGTTCATTCACCCTAACCCTAACCCTAACCCTAACCCTAACCCTAACCCTAATCTTGGATTGTTCTTGCGGTGTTCATTCATCCTAACCCTAACCCTAACCCTAACCCTAATCTTGGATTGTTCTTGCGGTGTTCATTCACCCTAACCCCAACCCTAACCCGAATCCTAACCCTAACCCTAATCTTGGATTGTTCTTGCGGTGTTCATTCTCCCTAACCCTAACCCTAACCCTAACACTAACCCTTATCTTGGATTTTTCTTGCGGTGTTCATTCACCCTAACCCTAACCCTAACCCTAACCCTAACACTAACCCTTATCTTGGATTCTTCTTGCGGTGTTCATTCATCCTAACCCTAACCCTAACCCTAACCCTAACCCTAACCCTAACCCTAAGCTTGGATTGTTCTTGCGGTGTTCATTCACCCTAACCCTAACCCTACGCCTACCCCTAACCCTAACCCTAACCCGAACACTAACCCGAACCCGAACCCGAACCCGAACCCTAACATAACACTAACACTAACACTAACACTAACACTAACACTAACACTAACACTAACACTAACACTAACACTAACACTAACACTAACCCTTATCCTGGATTGTTCTTGCGGTGTTCATTCACCCTAACCCTAACACTAACACTAACCCTTATCTTGGATTGTTCTTGCGGTGTTCATTCATCCTAACCCTAACCCTAAACCTAACCCTAAGCTTGGATTGTTCTTGCGGTGTTCATTAAGCCTAACCCTAACCCTACCCCTAACCCTAACCCTAACCCTAACATAACACTAACACTAACACTAACACTAACACTAACACTAACACTAACACTAACACTAACACTAACACTAACACTAACACTAACCCTTATCTTGGATTGTTCTTGCGGTGTTCATTCACCCTAACCCTAACCCTAACCCTAACCCTAAGCTTCGATTGTTCTTGCGGTGTTCATTCACCCTAACCCTAACCCTAACCCTACGCCTACCCCTAACCCTAACCCTAACCCGAACACTAACCCGAACCCGAACCCGAACCCTAACCCGAACCCTAACATAACACTAACACTAACACTAACACTAACACTAACACTAACACTAACACTTATCTTGGATTGTTCTTGCAGTGTTCATTCACCCTAACCCTAACCCTAACACTAACCCTTATCTTGGATTGTTCTTGCGGTGTTCATTCACCCTAACCCTAACCCTAACCCTAACCCTAACACTAACACTAACCCTTATCTTGGATTCTTCTTGCGGTGTTCATTCATCCTAACCCTAACCCTAACCCTAAACCTAACCCTAAGCTTGGATTGTTCTTGCGGTGTTCATTAACCCTAACCCTAACCCTAACCCTAACCCTAACCCTAACCCTAACCCTAACCCTAACATAACACTAACATAACACTAACACTAACACTAACCCTTATCTTGGATTGTTCTTGCGGTGTTCATTCACCCTAACCCTAACCCTAACCCTAACCCTAACCCTAACCCTAACTCTAACCCTAATCTTGAATTGTTCTTGGGGTGTTCATTCACCATAACCCTAACCCTAACCCTAACCCTAACCCTAATCTTGGATTGTTCTTGCGATGTTCATTCAGCCTAACCCTAACCCTAACCCTAACCCTAACCCTAACCCTAACCCTAGCCCTAGACCTAGCCCTGGCCCTAGCCCTAGCCCTAGCCCTAGCCCTAGCCCTAGCCCTAACCCTAACCCTAACACTAACACTAACACTAACCCTTATCTTGGATTGTTCTTGCGGTGTTCATTCATCCTAACGCTAACGCTAACGCTAACGCTAACGCTAACCCTAACCCTAACCCTAACCCTAACCCTAACCCTTACCCTAATACGAACACTAACACTAACCCTTATCTTGGATTGTTCTTGCGGTGTTCATTCATCCTAACCCTAACCCTAACCCTAACCCTAAGCTTGGATTGTTCTTGCGGTGTTCATTCACCCTAACCCTAACCCTAACCCTAACCCTAACCCTAACCCTAACCCTAACCCTAAAACATAACACTAACACTAACACCAACCCTTATCTTGGATTGTTCTTGCGGTGTTCATTCACCCTAACCCTAACCCTACGCCTACCCCTAACCCTAACCCTAACCCGAACACTAACCCGAACCCGAACCCGAACCCGAACCCGAACCCGAACCCTAACATAACACTAACACTAACACTAACACTAACACTAACACTAACACTAACACTAACACTTATCTTGGATTGTTCTTGCAGTGTTCATTCACCCTAACCCTAACCCTAACACTAACCCTTATCTTGGATTGTTCTTGCGGTGTTCATTCACCCTAACCCTAACCCTAACCCTAACCCTAACACTAACACTAACCCTTATCTTGGATTGTTCTTGCGGTGTTCATTCATCCTAACCCTAACCCAAACCCTAAACCTAACCCTAAGCTTGGATTGTTCTTGCGGTGTTCATTAACCCTAACCCTAACCCTAACCCTAACCCTAACCCTAACCCTAACCCTAACCCTAACCCTAACATAACACTAACACTAACACTAACACTAACACTAACCCTTATCTTGGATTGTTCTTGCGGTGTTCATTCACCCTAACCCTAACCCTAACCCTAACCCTAACCCTAACCCTAACCCTAACCCTAACCCTAACTCTAACCCTAATCTTGGATTGTTCTTGCGGTGTTCATTCACCATAACCCTAACCCTAACCCTAACCCTAACCCTAATCTTGGATTGTTCTTGCGGTGTTCATTCAGCCTAACCCTAACCCTAACCCTAACCCTAACCCTAACCCTAACCCTAACCCTAACCCTAACCCTAACCCTAACCCTAATCTTGGATTGTTCTTGCGGTGTTCATTCACCCTAACCCTAACCCTAACACTAACACTAAAACACTAACCCTTATCTTGGATTGTTCTTGCGGTGTTCATTCATCCAAACCCTAACCCTAACCCTAACCCTAACCCTAACATAACACTAACACTAACACTAACCCTAACCCTTATCTTGGATTGTTCTTGCGGTGTTCATTCACCCTAACCCTAACCCTAACCCTAACCCTAACCCTAACCCTAACCCTAATCTTGGATTGTTCTTGCGGTGTTCATTCATCCTAACCCTAACCCTAACCCTAACCCTAAGCTTGGATTGTTCTTGCGGTGTTCATTCACTCTAACCCTAACCCTAACCCAAACCCAAACCCTAACCCTAACCCTAACCCTAACCCTAACCCTAACATAACACTAACACTAACACTAACCCTTATCTTGGATTGTTCTTGCGGTGTTCATTCACCCTAACGCTAACCCTAACCCTAACCCTAACCCTAACACTAATACTAACACTAACCCTTATCTTGGATTGTTCTTGGGGTGTTCATTCATCCTAACCCTAACCCTAACCCTAACCCTAACCCTAACCCTAACCCTAACCCTAACCCTAATCTTGGATTGTTCTTGCGGTGTTCATTCACCCTAACCCCAACCCTAACCCGAATCCTAACCCTAACCCTAATCTTGGATTGTTCTTGCGGTGTTCATTCACCCTAACCCTAACCCTAACACTAACCCTTATCTTGGATTTTTCTTGCGGTGTTCATTCACCCTAACCCTAACCCTAACCCTAACCCTAACCCTAACCCTAACACTAACACTAACCCTTATCTTGGATTCTTCTTGCGGTGTTCATTCATCCTAACCCTAACCCTAACCCTAACCCTAACCCTAACCCTAACCCTAACCCTAACCCTAACCCTAAGCTTGGATTGTTCTTGCGGTGTTCATTCACCCTAACCCTACGCCTACCCCTAACCCTAACCCTAACCCGAACACTAACCCGAACCCGAAACCGAACCCTAACCCGAACCCTAACATAACACTAACACTAACACTAACACTAACACTAACACTAACACTATCCCTTATCTTGGATTGTTCTTGCGGTGTTCATTCACCCTAACCCTAACCCAAACACTAACCCTTATCTTGGATTGTTCTTGCGGTGTTTATTCACCCTAACCCTAACCCTAACCCTAACACTAACACTAACACTAACCCTTATCTTGGATTGTTCTTGCGGTGTTCATTCATCCTAACCCTAACCCTAACCCTAAACCTAACCCTAAGCTTGGATTGTTCTTGCGGTGTTCATTAACCCTAACCCTAACCCTAACCCTAACATAACACTAACACTAACACTAACACTAACCCTTATCTTGGATTGTTCTTGCGGTGTTCATTCACCCTAACCCTAACCCTAACCCTAACCCTAACTCTAACAATAATCTTGGATTGTTCTTGGGGTGTTCATTCACCATAACCATAACCCTAACCCTAACCCTAACCCTAACCCTAATCTTGGATTGTTCTTGCGGTGTTCATTCAGCCTAACCCTAACCCTAACCCTAACCCTAGCCCTAGACCTAGACCTAGCCCTAGCCCTAGCCCTAGCCCTAGCCCTAACCCTAACCCTAACCCTAACCCTAACACTAACACTAACACTAACACTAACCCTTATCTTGGATTGTTCTTGCGGGGTTCATTCACCCTAACCCTAACCCTAACCCTAACCCTAACCCTAACCCTAACCCTAATCTTGGATTGTTCTTGCGGTGTTCATTCATCCTAACCCTAACCCTAACCCTAACCCTAATCTTGGATTGTTCTTGCGGTGTTCATTCACCCTAACCCCAACCCTAACCCGAATCCTAACCCTAACCCTAATCTTGGATTGTTCTTGCGGTGTTCATTCTCCCTAACCCTAACCCTAACCCTAACACTAACCCTTATCTTGGATTTTTCTTGCGGTGTTCATTCACCCTAACCCTAACCCTAACCCTAACCCTAACACTAACCCTTATCTTGGATTCTTCTTGCGGTGTTCATTCATCCTAACCCTAACCCTAACCCTAACCCTAACCCTAACCCTAACCCTAAGCTTGGATTGTTCTTGCGGTGTTCATTCACCCTAACCCTAACCCTACGCCTACCCCTAACCCTAACCCTAACCCGAACACTAACCCGAACCCGAACCCGAACCCGAACCCGAACCCTAACATAACACTAACACTAACACTAACACTAACACTAACACTAACACTAACACTAACCCTTATCCTGGATTGTTCTTGCGGTGTTCATTCACCCTAACCCTAACACTAACACTAACCCTTATCTTGGATTGTTCTTGCGGTGTTCATTCATCCTAACCCTAACCCTAAACCTAACCCTAAGCTTGGATTGTTCTTGCGGTGTTCATTAAGCCTAACCCTAACCCTACCCCTAACCCTAACCCTAACCCTAACATAACACTAACACTAACACTAACACTAACACTAACACTAACACTAACACTAACCCTTATCTTGGATTGTTCTTGCGGTGTTCATTCACCCTAACCCTCACCCTAACCCTAACCCTAAGCTTCGATTGTTCTTGCGGTGTTCATTCACCCTAACCCTAACCCTGACCCTACGCCTACCCCTAACCCTAACCCTAACCCGAACACTAACCCGAACCCGAACCCGAACCCTAACCCGAACCCTAACATAACACTAACACTAACACTAACACTAACACTAACACTAACACTAACACTTATCTTGGATTGTTCTTGCAGTGTTCATTCACCCTAACCCTAACCCTAACACTAACCCTTATCTTGGATTGTTCTTGCGGTGTTCATTCACCCTAACCCTAACCCTAACCCTAACCCTAACACTAACACTAACCCTTATCTTGGATTCTTCTTGCGGTGTTCATTCATCCTAACCCTAACCCTAACCCTAAACCTAACCCTAAGCTTGGATTGTTCTTGCGGTGTTCATTAACCCTAACCCTAACCCTAACCCTAACCCTAACCCTAACCCTAACCCTAACATAACACTAACATAACACTAACACTAACACTAACCCTTATCTTGGATTGTTCTTGCGGTGTTCATTCACCCTAACCCTAACCCTAACCCTAACCCTAACCCTAACCCTAACCCTAACTCTAACCCTAATCTTGAATTGTTCTTGGGGTGTTCATTCACCATAACCCTAACCCTAACCCTAACCCTAACCCTAATCTTGGATTGTTCTTGCGATGTTCATTCAGCCTAACCCTAACCCTAACCCTAACCCTAACCCTAACCCTAACCCTAACCCTAGCCCTAGACCTAGCCCTGGCCCTAGCCCTAGCCCTAGCCCTAGCCCTAGCCCTAACCCTAACCCTAACACTAACACTAACACTAACCCTTATCTTGGATTGTTCTTGCGGTGTTCATTCATCCTAACGCTAACGCTAACGCTAACGCTAACCCTAACCCTAACCCTAACCCTAACCCTAACCCTAATACGAACACTAACACTAACCCTTATCTTGGATTGTTCTTGCGGTGTTCATTCATCCTAACCCTAACCCTAACCCTAACCCTAAGCTTGGATTGTTCTTGCGGTGTTCATTCACCCTAACCCTAACCCTAACCCTAACCCTAAAACATAACACTAACACTAACACCAACCCTTATCTTGGATTGTTCTTGCGGTGTTCATTCACCCTAACCCTAACCCTACGCCTACCCCTAACCCTAACCCTAACCCGAACACTAACCCGAACCCGAACCCGAACCCGAACCCTAACCCGAACCCTAACATAACACTAACACTAACACTAACACTAACACTAACACTAACACTAACACTTATCTTGGATTGTTCTTGCAGTGTTCATTCACCCTAACCCTAACCCTAACACTAACCCTTATCTTGGATTGTTCTTGCGGTGTTCATTCACCCTAACCCTAACCCTAACCCTAACCCTAACACTAACACTAACCCTTATCTTGGATTGCTCTTGCGGTGTTCATTCATCCTAACCCTAACCCAAACCCTAAACCTAACCCTAAGCTTGGATTGTTCTTGCGGTGTTCATTA
>NW_028113120.1:110000-115000 GCF_964234715.1 Podarcis melisellensis | reverse complement strand
TTGCGGTGTTCATTCATCCTAATGCTAACGCTAACGCTAACCCTAACCCTAACCCTAACCCTAACCCTAACCCTAACCCTAATACGAACACTAACACTAACCCTTATCTTGGATTGTTCTTGCGGTGTTCATTCATCCTAACCCTAACCCTAACCCTAACCCTAAGCTTGGATTGTTCTTGCGGTGTTCATTCACCCTAACCCTAACCCTAACCCTAACCCTAACCCTAACCCTAACCCTAACCCTAAAACATAACACTAACACTAACACCAACCCTTATCTTGGATTGTTCTTGCGGTGTTCATTCACCCTAACCCTAACCCTAACCCTACGCCTACCCCTAACCCTAACCCTAACCCGAACACTAACCCGAACCCGAACCCGAACCCGAACCCGAACCCTAACATAACACTAACACTAACACTAACACTAACACTAACACTAACACTAACACTAACACTAACACTAACACTAACACTTATCTTGGATTGTTCTTGCAGTGTTCATTCACCCTAACCCTAACCCTAACACTAACCCTTATCTTGGATTGTTCTTGCGGTGTTCATTCACCCTAACCCTAACCCTAACCCTAACCCTAACACTAACACTAACCCTTATCTTGGATTGTTCTTGCGGTGTTCATTCATCCTAACCCTAACCCAAACCCTAAACCTAACCCTAAGCTTGGATTGTTCTTGCGGTGTTCATTAACCCTAACCCTAACCCTAACCCTAACCCTAACCCTAACCCTAACCCTAACCCTAACATAACACTAACACTAACACTAACACTAACACTAACCCTTATCTTGGATTGTTCTTGCGGTGTTCATTCACCCTAACCCTAACCCTAACCCTAAGCCTAACCCTAACCCTAACCCTAACCCTAACTCTAACCCTAATCTTGGATTGTTCTTGCGGTGTTCATTCACCATAACCCTAACCCTAACCCTAACCCTAACCCTAATCTTGGATTGTTCTTGCGGTGTTCATTCTGCCTAACCCTAACCCTAACCCTAACCCTAACCCTAACCCTAACCCTAGCCCTATACCTAGCCCTAGCCCTAGCCCTAGCCCTAGCCCTAGCCCTAGCCCTAGCCCTAGCCCTAACCCTAACCCTAACACTAACACTAACACTAACCCTTATCTTGGATTGTTCTTGCGGTGTTCATTCATCCTAACGCTAACGCTAACGCTAACCCTAACCCTAACCCTAACCCTAACCCTAACCCTAATACGAACACTAACACTAACCCTTATTTTGGATTGTTCTTGCGGTGTTCATTCATCCTAACCCTAACCCTAACCCTAACCCTAAGCTTGGATTGTTCTTGCGGTGTTCATTCACCCTAACCCTAACCCTAACCCTAACCCTAACCCTAACCCTAACCCTAAAACATAACACTAACACTAACACCAACCCTTATCTTGGATTGTTCTTGCGGTGTTCATTCACCCTAACCCTAACCCTAACCCTACGCCTACCCCTAACCCTAACCCTAACCCGAACACTAACCCGAACCCGAACCCGAACCCGAACCCGAACCCGAACCCTAACATAACACTAACACTAACACTAACACTAACACTAACACTAACACTAACACTTATCTTGGATTGTTCTTGCAGTGTTCATTCACCCTAACCCTAACCCTAACACTAACCCTTATCTTGGATTGTTCTTGCGGTGTTCATTCACCCTAACCCTAACCCTAACCCTAACCCTAACACTAACACTAACCCTTATCTTGGATTGTTCTTGCGGTGTTCATTCATCCTAACCCTAACCCAAACCCTAAACCTAACCCTAAGCTTGGATTGTTCTTGCGGTGTTCATTAACCCTAACCCTAACCCTAACCCTAACCCTAACCCTAACCCTAACCCTAACCCTAACCCTAACATAACACTAACACTAACACTAACACTAACACTAACCCTTATCTTGGATTGTTCTTGCGGTGTTCATTCACCCTAACCCTAACCCTAACCCTAACCCTAACCCTAACCCTAACCCTAACTCTAACCCTAATCTTGGATTGTTCTTGCGGTGTTCATTCACCATAACCCTAACCCTAACCCTAACCCTAAACCTAATCTTGGATTGTTCTTGCGGTGTTCATTCAGCCTAACCCTAACCCTAACCCTAACCCTAACCCTAACCCTAGCCCTAGACCTAGCCCTAGCCCTAGCCCTAGCCCTAGCCCTAGCCCTAGCCCTAGCCCTAACCCTAACCCTAACCCTAACACTAACACTAACCCTTATCTTGGATTGTTCTTGCGGTGTTCATTCATCCTAACGCTAACGCTAACGCTAACCCTAACCCTAACCCTAACCCTAACCCTAACCCTAACCCTAACCCTTACCCTAACCCTAATCTTGGATTGTTCTTGCGGTGTTCATTCAGCCTAACCCTAACCCTAACCCTAACCCTAACCCTAGCCCTAGACCTAGCCCTAGCCCTAGCCCTAGCCCTAGCCCTAGCCCTAGCCCTAGCCCTAGCCCTAGCCCTAGCCCTAGCCCTAGCCCTAGCCCTAGCCCTAACCCTAACCCTAACACTAACACTAACACTAACCCTTATCTTGGATTGTTCTTGCGGTGTTCATTCATCCTAACGCTAACGCTAACGCTAACGCTAACCCTAACCCTAACCCTAACCCTAACCCTAACCCTAATACGAACACTAACACTAACCCTTATCTTGGATTGTTCTTGCGGTGTTCATTCATCCTAACCCTAACCCTAACCCTAACCCTAAGCTTGGATTGTTCTTGCGGTGTTCATTCACCCTAACCCTAACCCTAACCCTAACCCTAACCCTAACCCTAACCCTAAAACATAACACTAACACTAACACCAACCCTTATCTTGGATTGTTCTTGCGGTGTTCATTCACCCTAACCCTAACCCTAACCCTACGCCTACCCCTAACCCTAACCCTAACCCAAACACTAACCCGAACCCGAACCCGAACCCGAACCCGAACCCGAACCCTAACATAACACTAACACTAACACTAACACTAACACTAACACTAACACTAACACTAACACTTATCTTGGATTGTTCTTGCAGTGTTCATTCACCCTAACCCTAACCCTAACACTAACCCTTATCTTGGATTGTTCTTGCGGTGTTCATTCACCCTAACCCTAACCCTAACCCTAACCCTAACACTAACACTAACCCTTATCTTGGATTGTTCTTGCGGTGTTCATTCATCCTAACCCTAACCCAAACCCTAAACCTAACCCTAAGCTTGGATTGTTCTTGCGGTGTTCATTAACCCTAACCCTAACCCTAACCCTAACCCTAACCCTAACCCTAACATAACACTAACACTAACACTAACACTAACACTAACACTTATCTTGGATTGTTCTTGCGGTGTTCATTCACCCTAACCCTAACCCTAACCCTAAGCCTAACCCTAACCCTAACCCTAACCCTAACTCTAACCCTAATCTTGGATTGTTCTTGCGGTGTTCATTCACCATAACCCTAACCCTAACCCTAACCCTAACCCTAATCTTGGATTGTTCTTGCGGTGTTCATTCAGCCTAACCCTAACCCTAACCCTAACCCTAACCCTAACCCTAACCCTAACCCTAGCCCTATACCTAGCCCTAGCCCTAGCCCTAGCCCTAGCCCTAGCCCTAGCCCTAACCCTAACCCTAACACTAACACTAACACTAACCCTTATCTTGGATTGTTCTTGCGGTGTTCATTCATCCTAACGCTAACGCTAACGCTAACGCTAACCCTAACCCTAACCCTAACCCTAACCCTAACCCTAACCCTAATACGAACACTAACACTAACCCTTATTTTGGATTGTTCTTGCGGTGTTCATTCATCCTAACCCTAACCCTAACCCTAACCCTAAGCTTGGATTGTTCTTGCGGTGTTCATTCACCCTAACCCTAACCCTAACCCTAACCCTAACCCTAAAACATAACACTAACACTAACACCAACCCTTATCTTGGATTGTTCTTGCGGTGTTCATTCACCCTAACCCTAACCCTAACCCTACGCCTACCCCTAACCCTAACCCTAACCCGAACACTAACACTAACCCGAACCCGAACCCGAACCCGAACCCGAACCCTAACATAACACTAACACTAACACTAACACTAACACTAACACTAACACTAACACTTATCTTGGATTGTTCTTGCAGTGTTCATTCACCCTAACCCTAACCCTAACACTAACCCTTATCTTGGATTGTTCTTGCGGTGTTCATTCACCCTAACCCTAACCCTAACCCTAACCCTAACACTAACACTAACCCTTATCTTGGATTGTTCTTGCGGTGTTCATTCATCCTAACCCTAACCCAAACCCTAAACCTAACCCTAAGCTTGGATTGTTCTTGCGGTGTTCATTAACCCTAACCCTAACCCTAACCCTAACCCTAACCCTAACCCTAACCCTAACCCTAACCCTAACCCTAACATAACACTAACACTAACACTAACACTAACCCTTATCTTGGATTGTTCTTGCGGTGTTCATTCACCCTAACCCTAACCCTAACCCTAACCCTAACCCTAACCCTAACCCTAACTCTAACCCTAATCTTGGATTGTTCTTGCGGTGTTCATTCACCATAACCCTAACCCTAACCCTAACCCTAAACCTAATCTTGGATTGTTCTTGCGGTGTTCATTCAGCCTAACCCTAACCCTAACCCTAACCCTAACCCTAGCCCTAGACCTAGCTCTAGCCCTAGCCCTAGCCCTAGCCCTAGCCCTAGCCCTAGCCCTAGCCCTAACCCTAACCCTAACACTAACACTAACACTAACCCTTATCTTGGATTGTTCTTGCGGTGTTCATTCATCCTAACCCTAACCCTAACCCTAACCCTAAGCTTGGATTGTTCTTGCGGTGTTCATTCACCCTAACCCTAACCCTAACCCTAACCCTAACCCTAACCCTAAAACATAACACTAACACTAACACCAACCCTTATCTTGGATTGTTCTTGCGGTGTTC
>NW_028113120.1:105000-107500 GCF_964234715.1 Podarcis melisellensis | reverse complement strand
CACCCTAACCCTAACCCTAACCCTAACACTAACACTAACCCTTATCTTGGATTCTTCTTGCGGTGTTCATTCATCCTAACCCTAACCCTGACCCTAAACCTAACCCTAAGCTTGGATTGTTCTTGCGGTGTTCATTAACCCTAACCCTAACCCTAACCCTAACCCTAACCCTAACCCTAACCCTAACCCTAAAACATAACACTAACACTAACACTAACACTAACACTAACCCTTATCTTGGATTGTTCTTGCGGTGTTCATTCACCCTAACCCTAACCCTAACCCTAACCCTAACCCTAACCCTAACCCTAACCCTAACCCTAACTCTAACCCTAATCTTGGATTGTTCTTGCGGTGTTCATTCACCATAACCCTAACGCTAACCCTAACCCTAACCCTAATCTTGGATTGTTCTTGCGGTGTTCATTCAGCCTAACCCTAACCCTAACCCTAACCCTAACCCTAACCCTAACCCTAGCCCTAGACCTAGCCCTAGCCCTAGCCCTAGCCCTAGCCCTAGCCCTAGCCCTAGCCCTAGCCCTAGCCCTAACCCTAACCCTAACACTAACACTAACACTAACCCTTATCTTGGATTGTTCTTGCGGTGTTCATTCATCCTAACGCTAACGCTAACCCTAACCCTAACCCTAACCCTAACCCTAACCCTAATACGAACACTAACACTAACCCTTATCTTGGATTGTTCTTGCGGTGTTCATTCATCCTAACCCTAACCCTAACCCTAACCCTAAGCTTGGATTGTTCTTGCGGTGTTCATTCACCCTAACCCTAACCCTAACCCTAACCCTAACCCTAACCCTAAAACATAACACTAACACTAACACCAACCCTTATCTTGGATTGTTCTTGCGGTGTTCATTCACCCTAACCCTAACCCTAACCCTACGCCTACCCCTAACCCTAACCCTAACCCGAACACTAACCCGAACCCGAACCCGAACCCTAACCCGAACCCTAACATAACACTAACACTAACACTAACACTAACACTAACACTAACACTAACACTTATCTTGGATTGTTCTTGCAGTGTTCATTCACCCTAACCCTAACCCTAACACTAACCCTTATCTTGGATTGTTCTTGCGGTGTTCATTCACCCTAACCCTAACCCTAACCCTAACCCTAACACTAACACTAACCCTTATCTTGGATTGTTCTTGCGGTGTTCATTCATCCTAACCCTAACCCAAACCCTAAACCTAACCCTAAGCTTGGATTGTTCTTGCGGTGTTCATTAACCCTAACCCTAACCCTAACCCTAACCCTAACCCTAACCCTAACATAACACTAACACTAACACTAACACTAACCCTTATCTTGGATTGTTCTTGCGGTGTTCATTCACCCTAACCCTAACCCTAACCCTAAGCCTAAGCCTAACCCTAACCCTAACCCTAACTCTAACCCTAATCTTGGATTGTTCTTGCGGTGTTCATTCACCATAACCCTAACCCTAACCCTAACCCTAACCCTAATCTTGGATTGTTCTTGCGGTGTTCATTCAGCCTAACCCTAACCCTAACCCTAACCCTAACCCTAACCCTAACCCTAACCCTAGCCCTATACCTAGCCCTAGCCCTAGCCCTAGCCCTAGCCCTAGCCCTAGCCCTAACCCTAACCCTAACACTAACACTAACACTAACCCTTATCTTGGATTGTTCTTGCGGTGTTCATTCATCCTAACGCTAACGCTAACGCTAACGCTAACCCTAACCCTAACCCTAACCCTAACCCTAACCCTAATACGAACACTAACACTAACCCTTATTTTGGATTGTTCTTGCGGTGTTCATTCATCCTAACCCTAACCCTAACCCTAACCCTAAGCTTGGATTGTTCTTGCGGTGTTCATTCACCCTAACCCTAACCCTAACCCTAACCCTAACCCTAACCCTAAAACATAACACTAACACTAACACCAACCCTTATCTTGGATTGTTCTTGCGGTGTTCATTCACCCTAACCCTAACCCTAACCCTACGCCTACCCCTAACCCTAACCCTAACCCGAACACTAACCCGAACCCGAACCCGAACCCGAACCCGAACCCTAACATAACACTAACACTAACACTAACACTAACACTAACACTAACACTAACACTAACACTAACACTAACGCTAACACTAACACTTATCTTGGATTGTTCTTGCAGTGTTCATTCACCCTAACCCTAACCCTAACACTAACCCTTATCTTGGATTGTTCTTGCGGTGTTCATTCACCCTAACCCTAACCCTAACCCTAACACTAACACTAACCCTTATCTTGGATTGTTCTTGCGGTGTTCATTCATCCTAACCCTAACCCAAACCCTAAACCTAACCCTAAGCTTGGATTGTTCTTGCGGTGTTCATTAACCCTAACCCTAACCCTAACCCTAACCCTAACCCTAACCCTAACCCTAACCCTAACATAACACTAACACTAACACTAACACTAACACTAACCCTTATCTTGGATTGTTCTTGCGGTG
>NW_028113120.1:50000-52500 GCF_964234715.1 Podarcis melisellensis | reverse complement strand
GAACCCGAACCCGAACCCGAACCCGAACCCTAACATAACACTAACACTAACACTAACACTAACACTAACCATTATCTTGGATTGTTCTTGCGGTGTTCATTCATCCTAACCCTAACCCTAACCCTAACCCTAAGCTTGGATTGTTCTTGCGGTGTTCATTCACCCTAACCCTAACCCTAACCCTAACCCTAAAACATAACACTAACACTAACACTAACCCTTATCTTGGATTGTTCTTGCGGTGTTCATTCACCCTAACCCTAACCCGAACCCGAACCCTAACCCTAACCCTAATCTTGGATTGTTCTTGCGGTGTTCATTCACCCTAACCCTAACCCTAACCCTAACCCTAACCCAAACACTAACGCTAACACTAACACTAACCCTTATCTTGGATTGTTCTTGCGGTGTTCATTCACCCAAACCCTAACCCTAACC
Organism: Podarcis melisellensis; assembly: GCF_964234715.1. Classification (NCBI taxonomy): domain Eukaryota; kingdom Metazoa; phylum Chordata; class Lepidosauria; order Squamata; family Lacertidae; genus Podarcis; species Podarcis melisellensis. The sequence goes on along the minus strand of NW_028113120.1, from coordinate 52,062 downwards.
CTAACCCTAGCCCTAGCCCTAGCCCTAACCCTAACCCTAACACTAACACTAACACTAACCCTTATCTTGGATTGTTCTTGCGGTGTTCATTCATCCTAACGCTAACCCTAACCCTAACCCTAACCCTAACCCTAACCCTAATCCTAATCTTGGATTGTTCTTGCGGTGTTCATTCACCCAAACCCTAACCCTAACCCTAGCCCTAGCCCTAGCCCTAACCCTAACCCTAACCCTAACCCTAACCCTAACCCTAACACTAAGACTAAGACTAACACTAACCCTTATCTTGGATTGTTCTTGCGGTGTTCATTCACCCTAACCCTAACCCTAACCCTAACCCTAATCTTGGATTGTTCTTGCGGTGTTCATTCACCCTAACCCTAACCCTAACCCTAACCCTAACCCAACCCAACCCTAACCCAACCCTAACCCTAACCCTAACCCTAACCCTAACCCTAACCCTAACCCTGACCCTGACCCTAACACTAATCTTGGATTGTTCTTGCGGTGTTCATTCACCCTAACCCTAACCCTAACCCTAACCCTAATCCTAATCTTGGATTGTTCTTGCGGTGTTCATTCACCCTCACCCTAACCCTAACCCTAACCCTAACCCAAATACTAACGCTAATACTAACACTAACCCTTATCTTGGATTGTTCTTGCGGGGTTCATTCACCCTAACCCTAACCCTAACCCTAACCCTAACCCTAACCCTAACCCTAATCTTGGATTGTTCTTGCGGTGTTCATTCACCCTAACCCCAACCCTAACCCTAACCCTAACCCTAACCCTAACCCTAACCCTAACCCTAACCCTAATTTGGATTGTTCTTGCGGTGTTCATTCACCCTAACCCTAACCCTAACACTAACACTAAAACACTAACCCTTATCTTGGATTGTTCTTGCGGTGTTCATTCATCCTAACCCTAACCCTAACCCTAACCCTAACATAACACTAACACTAACACTAACACTAACACTAACCCTTATCTTGGATTGTTCTTGCGGTGTTCATTCACCCTAACCCTAACCCTAACCCTAACCCTAAGCTTGGATTGTTCTTGCGGTGTTCATTCACCCTAACCCTAACCCTAACCCTAACCCTAACCCTAAAACATAACACTAAGACTAACACTAACCCTTATCTTGGATTGTTCTTCCAGTGTTCATTCACCCTAACCCTAACCCGAACCCTAACCCTTACCCAAACCCTAACACTAACACTAACACTAAGACTAACACTAACCCTTATCTTGGATTGTTCTTGCGGTGTTCATTCATCCTAACGCTAACGCTAACCCTAACCCTAACCCTAACATAACACTAACACTAACACTAACACTAACCCTTATCTTGGATTGTTCTTGCGGTGTTCATTCACCCTAACCCTAACCCTAACCCTAACCCTAATCTTGGATTGTTCTTGCGGTGTTCATTCACCCTAACCCTAACCCTAACCCTAACCCTAACCCTAATCTTGGATTGTTCTTGCGGTGTTCATTCATCCTAACCCTAACCCTAACCCTAACCCTAACCCTAAGCTTGGATTGTTCTTGCGGTGTTCATTCACCCTAACCCTAACCCTAACCCTAACCCTAACACTAACACTAACACTAACACTAACACTAACACTAACACTAACCCTTATCTTGGATTGTTCTTGCGGTGTTCATTCACCCTAACCCTAACCCTAACCCTACGCCTACATCTAACCCTAACCCTAACCCGAACACTAACCCGAACCCTAACCCTAACCCTAACCCTAACCCTAACCCTAACATAACACTGACACTAACACTAACACTAACCCTTATCTTGGAGTGTTCTTGCGGTGTTCATTCACCCTAACCCTAACCCTAAGCTTGGATTGTTCTTGCGGTGTTCATTCACCCTAACCCTAACCCTACGCCTACCCCTAACCCTAACCCTAACCCGAACACTAACCTGAACCCGAACCCGAACCCGAACCCGAACCCTAACATAACACTAACACTAACACTAACACTAACACTAACACTAACCATTATCTTGGATTGTTCTTGCGGTGTTCATTCATCC
>NW_028113120.1:35000-37500 GCF_964234715.1 Podarcis melisellensis | reverse complement strand
AACCCTAACCCTAACCCTAACACTAACACTAACACTAACCCTTATCTTGGATTGTTCTTGCGGTGTTCATTCATCCTAACGCTAACGCTAACGCTAACGCTAACCCTAACCCTAACCCTAACCCTAACCCTAATACTAACACTAACACTAACACTAACCATTATCTTGGATTGTTCTTGCGGTGTTCATTCATCCTAACCCTAACCCTAACCCTAAGCTTGGATTGTTCTTGCGGTGTTCATTCACCCTAACCCTAACCCTAACCCTAACCCTAACCCTAAAACATAACACTAACACTAACCCTTATCTTGGATTGTTCTTGCGGTGTTCATTCACCCGAACCCTAACCCGAACCCGAACCCTAACCCTAATCTTGGATTGTTCTTGCGGTGTTCATTCACCCTAACCCTAACCCTAACCCTAACCCTAACCCTAACCCTAACCCTAATCCTAATCTTGGATTGTTCTTGCGGTGTTCATTCACCCTAACCCTAACCCTAACCCTAACCCTAACGCAAACACTAACACTAACACTAACCCTTATCTTGGATTGTTCTTGCGGGGTTCATTCATCCTAACCCTAACCCTAACCCTAACCCTAACCCTAACCCTAATCTTGGATTGTTCTTGCGGTGTTCATTCACCCTAACCTCAACCCTAACCCTAACCCTAACCCTAACCCTAACCCTAACCCTAACCCTAATCTTGGATTGTTCTTGCGGTGTTCATTCACCCTAACCCTAACCCTAACACTAACACTAAAACACTAACCCTTATCTTGGATTGTTCTTGCGGTGTTCATTCATCCTAACCCTAACCCTAACCCTAACCCTAACCCTAACCCTAACATAACACTACCACTAACACTAACACTAACCCTTATCTTGGATTGTTCTTGCGGTGTTCATTCACCCTAACCCTAACCCTAACCCTAACCCTAATCTTGGATTGTTCTTGCGGTGTTCATTCACCCTAACCCTAACCCTAACACTAACCCTAATCTTGGATTGTTCTTGCGGTGTTCATTCATCCTAACCCTAACCCTAACCCTAACCCTAACCCTAAGCTTGGATTGTTCTTGCGGTGTTCATTCACCCTAACCCTAACCCTAACCCTAACCCTAACCCTAACCCTAACATAACACTAACACTAACACTAACCCTTATCTTGGATTGTTCTTGCGGTGTTCATTCACCCTAACGCTAACCCTAACCCTAACCCTAACCCTAATACTAACACTAACACTAACCCTTATCTTGGATTGTTCTTGCGGTGTTCATTCATCCTAACCCTAACCCTAACCCTAACCCTAACCCTAACCCTAAGCTTGGATTGTTCTTGCGGTGTTCATTCACCCTAACCCTAACCCTAACCCTAACCCTAACCCTAAAACATAACACTAAGACTAACACTAACCCTTATCTTGGATTGTTCTTCCAGTGTTCATTCACCCTAACCCGAACCCGAACCCGAACCCTTACCCAAACCCTAACACTAAGACTAACACTAAGACTAACACTAACCCTTATCTTGGATTGTTCTTGTGGTGTTCATTCATCCTAACGCTAACGCTAACCCTAACCCTAACTCTAACCCTAACTGTCAGAGCCACCCGTTTGGTTCCAGCTCACAAGAGACCCAACTCCGATCCGGTTTATTTACAGAAAGTTTTTATTGAAGATCATGGTTGCGTTTACATTCCATCTTTGTGACTCTACGTCTGTAACGTTAGACCGCTGAAGTCCCCTCTGAATCTGTCCCGCCGAGGCACCAATTTAAGAGGCTAGTCCTGGACCACCTCTTCCTCTCCTTCCTTTTCCGCAGGGTCTTTCTGCCCCCCTGGGTTCCCCCTCGTCGGGACTCGCCCGAGGCTGAATCCTCTGACGCCTCTGCCCCCCTCCTTCTCGCTTTGGGGCCGGGCTCCTCCCCAGGGCTCTCCTCACTTCCGCGCGCCTCTACATTTGAACTTGGCGCGCGTACGTTGCTCCTGACCTTTCTCTCGACCGCTACACTGCTCCCGGTGCTGCTCTTCCCCTTCCGGCTGAGCGCCCTGCTCCGATCTCCTTCCCCTGTCTCTTTCTTGCTCTGCTCCCTCTGACACACTGGTAACTCCACCCCCTTCACTCCGTTCCGGCTGAGAAGCCGGCTCCTGTCTCCAACTCCCACTGGGGCTTCTCCCTTCGCTCCCCTGCTCCTCACTGCTTCCCCCTTGTCCCACCTTTGGTCTGACCAGGGGGGCCCCCTTTTGGGAGTCCTCTGACTCACTGGTCAGACTCATGGACGACCTTTGGGCATCGTCATCCTCCTCCTCATCTCTCTGGGATTCTTCCCCCTCGCTCTCTGTCTCCTCCCCCATCTGCTCTTCTCTCCCTGAAACCCTGACACTAACCCTAACCCAACCCAACCCTAACCCAACCCAACCCTAACCCTGACCCTAACCCTAACCCTAACCCTAACCCTAACCCTGACCCTGACCCTGACCCTAACCCTAATCTTGGAT
>NW_028113120.1:22500-27500 GCF_964234715.1 Podarcis melisellensis | reverse complement strand
AATCTTGGATTGTTCTTGCGGTGTTCATTCACCCTAACCCCAACCCTAACCCTAACCCTAACCCTAACCCTAACCCTAACCCTAACCCTAACCCTAACCCTAATCTTGTATTGTTCTTGCTGTGTTCATTCACCCTAACCCTAACCCTAACCCTAACCCTAATCTTGGATTGTTCTTGCGGTGTTCATTCACCCTAACCCTAACCCTAACCTTAACCCTAACATAACACTAACACTAACACTAACACCAACCCTTATCTTGGATTCTTCTTGCGGTGTTCATTCACCCTAACCCTAACCCTAACCCTAACCCTAACCCTAATCTTGGATTGTTCTTGCGGTGTTCATTCACCCTAACCCTAACCCTAACCCTAACCCTAACCCTAATCTTGCATTGTTCTTGCGGTGTTCTTTCATTCTAACCCTAACCCTAACCCTAACCCTAACCCTAACCCTAACCCTAATCTTGGATAGTTCTTGCGGTGTTCATTTACCCTAACCCTAACCCTTACCGTTACCCTAACCCTAACCCTAACCCTAACCCTAACCCTAACCCTAACATAACACTAACACTAACACTAACCCTTATCTTGCATTGTTCTTGCGGTGTTCATTCACCCTAACCCTAACCCTAACCCTAACCCTAACTCTAAAACTAATCTTGGATTGTTCTTGCGGTGTTCATTCACCCTAACCCTAACCCTAACCCTAACCCTAACCCTAACCCTAACCCTAACCCTAATCTTGGATTGTTCTTGCGGTGTTCATTCAGCCTAACCCTAACCCTAACCCTAACCCTAACCCTAACCCTAGCCCTAGACCTTGCCCTAACCCTAGCCCTAGCCCTAGCCCTAGCCCTAGCCCTAACCCTAACCCTAACCCTAACCCTAAAACATAACACTAACACTAACACTAACCCTTTTCTTGGATTGTTCTTGCGGTGTTCATTAACCCTAACCCTAACCCGAACCCGAACCCTAACCCTAACCCTAACCCTAACCCTAACCCTAACCCTAACCCTAACCCTAATCTTGGATTGTTCTTGCGGTCTTCATTCACCCTAACCCTAACCCTAACCCTAACCCTAACCCTAACCCTAACCCTAACCCTAATCTTGGATTGTTCTTGCGGTGTTCATTCACCCTAACCCTAACCCTAACCCTAACCCTAACCCTAACCCTAACCCTAGCCCTAGCCCTAGCCCTAGCCCTAGCCCTCGCCCTAGCCCTAGCCCTAACCCTAACCCTAACCCTAACCCTAACCCTAACCCTAACAATAACACTAACACTAACACTAACCCTTATCTTGGATTGTTCTTGCCGTGTTCATTCATCCTAACGCTAACCCTAACCCTAACCCTAACCCTAACCCTAACTCTAACCCTAATCTTGGATTGTTCTTGCAGTGTTCATTCACCCTAACCCTAACCCTAACCCTAACCCTAACCCTAATCTTGGATTGTTCTTGCGGTGTTCATTCAGCCTAACCCTAACCCTAACCCTAACCCTAACCCTAACCCTAACCCTAACCCTAGCCCTAGACCTAGCCCTAGCCCTAGCCCTAGCCCTAGCCCCAGCTCTAGCCCTAGCCCTAGCCCTAGCCCTAACCCTAACCCTAACCCTAACCCTAACCCTAACACTAACTCTAACACTAACCCTAACACTAACCCTTATCTTGCATTGTTCTTCCGGTGTTCATTCATCCTAACGCTAACGCTAAACCTAACCCTAAGACTAACCCTAACCCTAATACTAACACTAACACTAACACTAACACTAACCCTTATCTTGGATTGTTCTTGCTGGTGTTCATTGATCCTAACCCTAAGCCTAACCCTAACCCTAACACTAACATTAACACTAACCCTTATCTTGGATTGTTCTTGCGGTGTTCATTCATCCTAACCCTAACCCTAACCCTAACCCTAACCCTAACCCTAACCCTAACCCTAACCCTAACCTTAACCCTAACATAACACTAACACTAACACTAACACTAACCCTTATCTTGGATTGTTCTTGCGGTGTTCATTCACCCTAACCCTAACCCTAACGCTAACCCTAACCCTAATCTTGGATTGTTCTTGCGGTGTTCATTCACCCTAACCCTAACCCTAACCCTAACCCTAACCCTAACCCTAACCCTAACCCTAATCTTGGATTGTTCTTGCGGTGTTCATTCACCCTAACCCTAACCCTAACCAACCCTAACCCTAACCCTAACCCTAACCCTAACCCTAACCCTAACCCTATCCCTAACCCTAACCCTAACCCTAACCCTAATCTTGGATTGTTCTTGCGGTGTTCATTCACCCTAACCCTAACCCTAACCCTAACCCTAACCCTAACCCTAGCCCTAGCCCTAGCCCTAGCCCTAGCCCTAGCCCTCGCCCTAGCCCTAGCCTAGCCCTAACCCTAACCCTAACACTAACACTAACACTAACCCTTATCTTGGATTGTTCTTGCGGTGTTCATTCACCCAAACCCTAAACCTAACCCTAGCCCTAGCCCTAGCCCTAACCCTAACCCTAACCCTAACCCTAACCCTAACACTAAGACTAACACTAACCCTTATCTTGGATTGTTCTTGCGGTGTTCATTCATCCTAACGCTAACCCTAACCCTAACCCTAACCCTAACCCTAACCCAACCCAACCCTAACCCAACCCAACCCTAACCCTAACCCTAACCCTAACCCTAACCCTAATCTTAGATTGTTCTTGCGGGGTTCATTCACCCTAACCCTAACCCTAACCCTAATCCTAATCTCGGATTGTTCTTGTGGCTTTTATTCACCCTAACCCTAACCCTAACCCTAACCCTAACCCTAACACTAACCCTAACACTAACACTAACCCTTATCTTGGATTGTTCTTGCGGTGTTCATTCATCCTAACCCTAACCCTAAAACTAACCCTAATCTTGGATTGTTCTTGCGGTGTTCATTCACCCTAACCCCAACCCTAACCCTAACCCTAACCCTAACCCTAACCCTAATCTTGTATTGTTCTTGCTGTGTTCATTCACCCTAACCCTAACCCTAACCCTAACCCTAACCCTAATCTTGGATTGTTCTTGCGGTGTTCATTCACCCTAACCCTAACCCTAACCTTAACCCTAACATAACACTAACACTAACACTAACACCAACCCTTATCTTGGATTGTTCTTGCGGTGTTCATTCACCCTAACCCTAACCCTAACCCTAACCCTAATCTTGGATTGTTCTTGCGGTGTTCATTCACCCTAACCCTAACCCTAACCCTAACCCTAACCCTAACCCTAATCTTGCATTATTCTTGCGGTGTTCATTCATTCTAACCCTAACCCTAACCCTAACCCTAACCCTAACCCTAACCCTAATCTTGGATTGTTCTTGCGGTGTTCATTCACCCTAACCCTAACCCTTACCCTTACCCTAACCCTAACCCTAACCCTAACCCAAACCCTAACCCTAACATAACACTAACACTAACACTAACCCTTATCTTGGATTGTTCTTGCGGTGTTTATTCACCCTAACCCTAACCCTAACCCTAACCCTAACTCTAAAACTAATCTTGGATTGTTCTTGCGGTGTTCATTCACCCTAACCCTAACCCTAACCCTAACCCTAACCCTAACCCTAACCCTAGCCCTAACCCTAATCTTGGATTGTTCTTGCGGTGTTCATTCAGCCTAACCCTAACCCTAACCCTAACCCTAACCCTAGCCCTAGACCTTACCCTAACCCTAGCCCTAGCCCTAGCCCTAGCCCTACCCCTAGCCCTAGCCCTAGCCCTAGCCCTAGCCCTAGCCCTAACCCTAACCCTAAAACATAACACTAACACTAACACTAACCCTTTTCTTGGATTGTTCTTGCGGTGTTCATTAACCCTAACCCTAACCCGAACCCTAACCCTAACCCTAACCCTAACCCTAACCCTAATCTTGGATTGTTCTTGCGGTCTTCATTCACCCTAACCCTAACCCTAACCCTAACCCTAACCCTAACCCTAACCCTAACCCTAACCCTAACCCTAATCTTGGATTGTTCTTGCGGTGTTCATTCACCCTAACCCTAACCCTAACCCTAACCCTAACCCTAGCCCTAGCCCTAGCCCTAGCCCTAGCCCTAACCCTAACCCTAACCCTAACCCTAACCCTAACCCTAACCCTAACCCTAACAATAACACTAACACTAACACTAACCCTTATCTTGGATTGTTCTTGCCGTGTTCATTCATCCTAACGCTAACCCTAACCCTAACCCTAACCCTAACCCTAACCCTAACTCTAACCCTAATCTTGGATTGTTCTTGCGGTGTTCATTCACCCTAACCCTAACCCTAACCCTAACCCTAATCTTGGATTGTTCTTGCGGTGTTCATTCAGCCTAACCCTAACCCTAACCCTAACCCTAACCCTAACCCTAACCCTAACCCTAACCCTAACCCTAACCCTAACCCTAACCCTAGCCCTAGACCTAGCCCTAGCCCTAGCCCTAGCCCTAGCCCCAGCTCTAGCCCTAGCCCTAGCCCTAGCCCTAGCCCTAGCCCTAACCCTAACCCTAACCCTAACCCTAACCCTAACACTAACACTAACCCTAACACTAACCCTTATCTTGGATTGTTCTTCCGGTGTTCATTCATCCTAACGCTAACGCTAAACCTAACCCTAACCCTAACCCTAACCCTAACCCTAATACTAACACTAACACTAACACTAACACTAACCCTTATCTTGGATTGTTCTTGCGGTGTTCATTCATCCTAACCCTAACCCTAACCCTAACCCTAAGCTTGGATTGTTCTTGCGGTGTTCATTCACCCTAACCCTAACCCTAACCCTAACCGTAACCCTAACCCTAACCCAAAAACATAACACTAACACTAACCCTTATCTTGGATTGTTCTTGCGGTGTTCATTCACCCTAACCCGAACCCTAACCCTAACCCTAACCCTAACCCTAACCCTAACCCTAACCCTAACCCTAACCCTAACCCTAACCCTAATCTTGGAT
>NW_028113120.1:10000-12500 GCF_964234715.1 Podarcis melisellensis | reverse complement strand
AACCCTAACCCTAACCCTAACCCCAACCCCAACCCCAGCCCTAGACCTAGCCCTAGCCCTAGCCCTAGCCCTAGCCCTAGCCCTAACCCTAACCCTAACCCTAACCCTAACCCTAACACTAACCCTAACACTAACCCTTATCTTGGATTGTTCTTCCGGTGTTCATTCATCCTAACGCTAACGCTAAACCTAACCCTAACCCTAACCCTAACCCTAATACTAACACTAACACTAACACTAACCCTTATCTTGGATTGTTCTTGCGGTGTTCATTCATCCTAACCCTAACCCTAACCCTAACCCTAAGCTTGGATTGTTCTTGCGGTGTTCATTCACCCTAACCCTAACCCTAACCGTAACCCTAACCCTAACCCTAACCCTAACCCTAACCCTAACCCTAACCCTAACCCTAACCCTAACCCTAACCCTAATCTTGGATTGTTCTTGCGGTGTTCATTCACCCTAACCCTAATCCTAACCCTAACCCTAACCCTAACCCTAACCCTAATCTTGGATTGTTCTTGCGGTGTTCATTCACCCTAACCCTAACCCTAACCCTAACACTAACCCTAACCCTAACCCTAACCCTAGCCCTAGCCCTAGCCCTAGCCCACGCCCTAGCCCTCGCCCTAGCCCTAGCCCTAACCCTAACCCTAACCCTAACACTAACACTAACACTAACACTAACACTAACCCTTATCTTGGAATGTTCTTGTGGTGTTCATTCATCCTAACCCTAACCCTAACCCTAACCCTAACACTAACCCTAACCCTAATCCTAATCTTGGATTGTTCTTGCGGTGTTCATTCACCCAAACCCTAACCCTAACCCTAGCCCTAGCCCTAGCCCTAACCCTAACCCTAACCCTAACCCTAACCCTAACACTAAGAGTAACACTAACCCTTATCTTGGATTGTTCTTGCGGTGTTCATTCATCCTAACGCTAACCCTAACCCTAACCCTAACCCTAATCCTAATCTTGGATTGTTCTTCCGGTGTTCATTCACCCAAACCCTAACCCTAACCCTAGCCCTAGCCCTAACCCTAACCCTAACACTAACCCTAACCCTAACACTAACACTAAGACTAACACTAACCCTTATCTTGGATTGTTCTTACGGTGTTCATTCACCCTAACCCTAACCCTAACCCTAATCCTAATCTTGGATTGTTCTTGCGGTGTTCATACACCCTAACCCTAACCCTAACCCTAACACTAACACTAACCCTTATCTTGGATTGTTCTTGCGGTGTTCATTTATCTTAACCCTAACCCTAACCCTAACCCTAACCCTAACCCTAACCCTAATCTTGGATTGTTCCTGCGGTGTTCATTCACCCTAACCCCAACCCTAACCCTAACCCTAACCCTAACCCTAACCCTAACCCTAACCCTAATCTTGGATTGTTCTTGCGGTGTTCATTCACCCTAACCCTAACACTAACACTAACACTAACACTAACCCTTATCTTGGATTGTTCTTGCGGTGTTCATTCACCCTAACCCTAACCCTAACCCTAACCCTAACCCTAAGCTGGGATTGTTCTTGCGGTGTTCATTCACCCTAACCCTAACCCTAACCCTACGCCTACCCCTAACCCTAACCCGAACACTAACACTAACCCGAACCCGAACCCGGACCCTAACCCTAACCCTAACCCTAACCCTAACCCTAACCCTAACATAACACTAACACTAACACTAACACTAACACTAACCCTTATCTTGGATTGTTCTTGCGGTGTTCATTCACCCTAACCCTAACCCTAACCCTAACCCTAAGGTTGGATTGTTCTTGCGGTGTTCATTCACCCTAACCCTAACCCTAAGCCTACCCCTAACCCTAACCCTAACCCTAACCCGAACACTAACCCGAACCCGAACCCGAACCCGAACCCTAACATAACACTAACACTAACACTAACACTAACACTAACCCTTATCTTGGATTGTTCTTGCGGTGTTCATTCACCCTAACCCTAACACTAACACTAACCCTTATCTTGGATTGTTCTTGCGGTGTTCATTCACCCTAACCCCAACCCTAACCCTAACCCTAACCCTAACCCTAATCTTGGATTGTTCTTGCGGTGTTCATTCACCCTAACCCTAACCCTAACCCTAACCATAACACTAACACTAACCCTTATCTTGGATTGTTCTTGCGGTGTTCATTCATCCTAACCCTAACCCTAACCCTAACCCTAACCCTAGCCTTAACCCTAACATAACACTAACACTAACACTAACCCTTATCTTGGATTGTTCTTGCGGTGTTCATTCACCCTAACCCTAACCCTAACCCTAACCCTAAACTTGGATTGCTCTTGCGGTGTTCATTCACCCGAACCTGAACCCTAACCCTAACCCTAACCCTAACCCTAACCCTAACCCTAACCCTAATCTTGGATTGTTCTTGCGGTGTTCATTCAGCCTAACCCTAACCCTAACCCTAACCCTAACCCTAACCCTAACCCTAACCCTAACCCTACCCCTAG
>NW_028113120.1:0-2500 GCF_964234715.1 Podarcis melisellensis | reverse complement strand
AACACTTATCTTGGATTGTTCTGGCGGTGTTCATTCATCCTAACGCTAACCCTAACCCTAACCCTAACCCTAACCCTAACCCAACCCAACCCTAACCCAACCCAACCCTAACCCTAACCCTAACCCTAACCCTAACCCTAACCCTAACCCTAAACCTAACCCTAACCCTGACAATAACCCTAATCTTGGATTGTTCTTGCGGTGTTCATTCACCCTAACCCTAACCCTAACCCTAATCCTAATCTTGGATTGTTCTTGCGGTGTTCATTCACCCTAACCCTAACCCTAACCCTAACCCTAACCCTAACCCTAACCCTAACACTAACACTAACACTAACACTAACACTAACACTAACACTAACCCTTATCTTGGATTGTTCTTGCGGTGTTCATTCATCCTAACCCTAACCCTAACCCTAACCCTAATCTTGGATTGTTCTTGCGGTGTTCATTCACCCTAACCCCAACCCTAACACTAACCCTAACCCTAACCCTAACCCTAATCTTGGATTGTTCTTGCGGTGTTCATTCACCCTAACCCTAACCCTAACCCTAACCCTAACCCTAACCCTAACACTAACACTAACCCTTATCTTGGATTGTTCTTGCGGTGTTCATTCATCCTAACCCTAACCCTAACCCTAACCCTAACCCTAACCCTAACATAACACTAACACTAACCCTAACCCTTATCTTGGATTGTTCTTGCGGTGTTCATTCACCCTAACCCTAACCCTAACCCTAACCCTAACCCTAACCCTAATCTTGGATTGTTCTTGCGGTGTTCATTCACCCTAACCCTAACCCTAACCCTAACCCTAACCCTAACCCTAATCTTGGATTGTTCTTGCGGTGTTCATTCACCCTAACCCTAACCCAAACCCTAACCCAAACCCTAACCCTAACCCTAACCCTAACCCTAACACTAACCCTTATCTTGGATTGTTCTTGCGGTGTTCATTCTTCCTAACGCTAACCCTAACCCTAACCCTAACACTAACACTAACCCTAACTCTAACCCTAATCTTGGATTGTTCTTGCGGTGTTCATTCACCCTAACCCTAACCCTAACACTAACCCTTATCTTGGATTGTTCTTGCGGTGTTCATTCACCCTAACCCTAACCCTAACCCTAACACTAACACTAACACTAACACTAACCCTTATCTTGGATTGTTCTTGCGGTGTTCATTCACCCTAACCCTAACCCTAACACTAACCCTTATCTTGGATTGTTCTTGCGGTGTTCATTCACCCTAACCCTAACCCGAACCCGAACCCTAACACTAACACTAACCCTTATCTTGGATTGTTCTTGCGGTGTTCATTCATCCTAACCCGAACCCGAACCCGAACCCGAACCCGAACCCTAACACTAACACTAACCCTTATCTTGGATTGTTCTTGCGGTGTTCATTCAGCCTAACCCTAACCCTAACCCTAGCCCTAGCCCTAGCCCTAGCCCTAGCCCTAGCCCTAGCCGTAGCCGTAGCCCTAGCCCTAGCCCTAGCCCTAACCCTAACCCTAACCCTAACCCTAACCCTTATCTTGGATTGTTCTTGCGGTGTTCATTCATCCTAACGCTAACCCTAACCCTAACCCTAACCCTAACCCTAACCCTAACCCTAACACTAACACTAACACTAACACTAACACTAACACTAACACTAACCCTTATCTTGGATTGTTCTTGCGGTGTTCATTCATCCTAACCCTAACCCTAACCCTAACCCTAACCCTAACCCTAACCCTAATCTTGGATTGTTCTTGCGGTGTTCATTCACCCTAACCCTAACTCTAACCCTAACCCTAACCCTAACCCTAATCCTAATCTTGGATTGTTCTTACGGTGTTCATTCACCCAAACCCTAACCCTAACCCTAACCCTAACCCTAACCCTCACACTAACCCTTATCTTGGATTGTTCTTGCGGTGTTCATTCATCCTAACCCTAACCCTAACCCTAACCCTAACCCTAACCCTAATCTTGGATTGTTCTTGCGGTTTTCATTCACCCTAACCCTAACCCTAACCCTAACCCTAACACTAACACTAACACTAACACTAACACTAACACTAACCCTTATCTTGGATTGTTCTTGCGGTGTTCAGTCATCCTAACCCAAACCCTAACCCTAACCCTAACGCTAACCCTAACCCTAACCCTAACCCTAACATAACACTAACACTAACACTAACCCTTATCTTGGATTGTTCTTGCGGTGTTCATTCACCCTAACCCTAACCCTAACCCTAACCCTAACCCTAACCCTAATCTTGGATTGTTCTTGCGGTGTTCATTCACCCTAACCCTAACCCTAACCCTAGCCCTAGCCCTAACCCTAACCCTAACCCTAACCCTAACCCTAACACTGACACTGACACTAAGACTAACACTAACCCTTCTCTTGGATTGTTCTTGCGGTGTTCATTCATTCTAACGCTAACCCTAACCCTAACCCTAACCCAACCCAACCCTAACCCAACCCAACCCTAACCC